>NC_133666.1:495410983-495438483 GCF_037893015.1 Macrotis lagotis
TGAGAAACTTGATTTCAGCTCCAGTCTCAGAATTTAAACTCTGTCTCAATTTCTTCATCTGCAAAATTGGAATAATAAAGGCACCTAACTTCCCGTCTAGTTGTGTCAAAGGAGATAATAACAGTGCCTGGGAATTTATATATCTTAGCTACTATTATTATCTTTACTATTATTATATTTGTAGGCACAATGATTTTCAATATATCAAAATGCATAAGAAGTGGAAAAGCATGATCAAAAGAGAGAGTGCCAACCCACCACAAAAATGTGCATACCCTTTGATCCAGCAATAACACTACTGGGTCTATACCCTGAAGAGAAGATGAATAAGGGTAAAAACATCACTTGTACAAAAATATTCATAGCAGCCCTGTTTGTAGTGGCAAAGAACTGGAAATCAAGTAAATGTCCTTCAGTTGGGGAATAGTTTAGCAAACTGTGGTATATGTATGTCATGGAACACTATTGTTCTGTTAGAAACCAGGAGGGATGGGAATTCAGGGAAGCCTAGAGGAATTTGCATGAACTGATGCTGAGCAAGATGAGCAGAACCAGAAAAACACTGTGTACCCTAACAGCAGCATGGGGGTGATGATCAACCTTGATGGACTTGCTCATTCTATCAGTGTAACAATCAGGGACAATTTTGAGGCTGTCTGAAATGGAGAATATCATCTGTATCCAGATAAGGAGATGTGGAGTTTGAACAAAGTTCAAGGACTATTCCCTTTAATTTAGAAATAAAAATAGATATTTTATTGTCTGATCTTGTTATCTCTTATACTTTTTGTTTCTTCTTAAAGGATATGATTTCTCTCTCATCACACTCAATTTGGATCAACGTACAACATGGAAACAAAGTAAAGACTGACAAATTGCTTTCTGTAGGGGTGGGGGAGGGAAGTAAGATGGGGGAAAATTATAAAACTCAAATAAATAAAATCATTTTTTTATCCATTTTCCTTTTAGTCTCTTCTTCTTTTTTTTTTTTTTTTTTAGATTTTGGCAAGGCAAATGGGGTTAAGTGGCTTGCCTAAGCCACACAGCTAAGTAATTAATAAGTGTCTGAGACCGGATTTGAACCCAGGTACTCCTGACTCCAGGGCCGGTGCTTTATCCACTGCGTCACCTAGCTGCCCTAATAAAATCTTTAATTAAAACAGAGAGGGCCAGTATTGTAGGAAGAGTGGGATATGTACTGCAAAAGGCTACATCTCCTTTGCAATATTAGCCTTGTCATGTTAGGGGGAAAGTAGGTGGTGGGATCAAGTAAATAGTGTGCTGTTAAATGTTTACAACTAGTTTTCTAAAAATTCACAACATATTTAAGTTTAATTTGCATTTTATCATTTTCTTCATCCCTTTTTAAGTCTGGAAATTCAGCATAACAATAAATTAAGCCATGATTTGTCGAATTTGCCTGTTCTGAAGTGAAAAGGATCACTGAAAATATAATGCTGGCTCCAACACATCTCTGGACTATATCACAAGTAGAGGAAGGTTCGGTTTATGTTTTGTCAGAAAGTTATACTTTGTATTAGAGAAGATGAGAGAGAGAGGGAAAATAGGGTTTTTCAGGCATGGAAGACAGGAAAAGAGGGAGTTATTCAGAGCGAAGTTTGAAGAGAAAAGAAAAAACCTGGAAAACTTTTATAGGATATATGATTGTCAATTAGCAAATTAGGGAAGTTAGCTTGGGACAGTGAGAACATGGGTGATTTTACTTTTTTTTGTTTCACATGTCATTAGATAAAACCATGTACATAGTCAAATTGTGAATTGGCCATGACATGATCAGTTTGGTCATTTTGATTATCTTTACAAATGACAACATGTGAAGACTTCCTGTCAAAAAGGCTGCCTGAAAAGGAAGGAATATCTTTTTCTTTTTCTTTTTTATATTTATTTATTCATCTTGAATTTTACAAAATTTCCCCCCCAATCTCACTTTGCTCCTCCCACCCCCCCATCGAAGGCAGTCTGTTAGTCTTTACATTGTTTCCATGGTATATGTTGATCTAAGCTGAATGTGATGAGAGAGAGAGAGATCATATCCTTAAGGGAAAAACTAAAGTATAAGAGATAGCAAAATCACATAATAAGAAAACATTTTTAAAATTAAAACTAACAGTCTTTGGCCTTTGTTCAAACTCCACAATTCTTTCTCTGGATACAGATGGTATTCTCCATCACAGAGAATGGATATCTTCTTCAAGGAAAAACCTTGAAGTTTGCACCAGAGCAAAGACTAATAAAGAAATATAGTGAGAAACTACATTGCCTTTCATTCCATAATGACACTAAAAGTCAGCCAGAAACTCACAAAAATAGAAATGTAGGCACCATCCAGCAAGGTCACCATAGAATAAGGTAGCCTCCTCAAAAATTTGACCAGAAAAACATACATATAGTCTGTAATAGTTTACAGACTAGGAAACAAGTATCCTCTGAGAAAGTCCCTGATAGGTCAGAAACACCAAGCTGGATACTATAAAATTTCTGAAGAGGGGATAGTGGGCGATAACCACCTCAGTGCCACAGATCTTAGATCAGCAGGCTCAGGGTCTTTGAGGTTCCTCACATTCTGTTCCAAGATACCAGCATGTCCCCTGAAGATTCAGTGCTCTCAATCAAATGAAGAAGCATTTACTAAACACTGACTAGTTGCCAGGCACTGTGGTAAAATGCTAAGAATATGAATTCAAGGAAAAGAAATATTTCCCTTTTGTGGATTGGAGAGGTTTCTACAGGAGTAATTTATTTTTTCTATTTTTAGGTTTCATTTTTCTAATTATATGCAAAGAAAGATTTCATCATTCATCCTTTTGCAAGTTTTTGAGTTCTATATTTTTCTATCACTCTCCCTTGTTTCCCCTCTTGTTATGGCAGTGAAGGATCTTATATAAGTTGTAATGGACAATTGTACTTAACAGATTTACATATTAGTGATTCTGCATAAGAAGAAATAGAAATGGATGGAAAGAGAGAGAGAGAGAGAGAGAGAGAGAGAGAGAGAGAGAGAGAGAGAGAGAGAACCAAAGAAACAAAGAAAAGAAAGGATTTAAAAGAAATTTTTTAAAAGTGAACAAAATATGCTTTGTTTTGCTCTTTGACTCAGCTTTTTTCCTCTGGATCCAGTTGGCATTTTCCATAACAGACCTCTCAGAATTGCCCTTGATCAGTCAGATTTTTTTAAATGAAGTTGAAACTCTAGAGGAAACAACTAGAAGGAAAATAAGTCCCTTAGAAGATAAAGTGGCAAATCTAAACCAAGATATTAACTCCTTCAAGCCACAGTCTTCTCTGAACTGTGGTCCAGTCAATACTGCTTGACTGTTCTTCTCTCTCTCTCTCTCTCTCTCTCTCTCCTCTCTCTCTCTCTCTCTCTCTCTCTCCTCTCTCCTCTCTCTCCCTCTCTCCTCTCTCCTCTCTCTCCCCTTCCCTCCCTTTCTCTCCCTTTCTCTCTCTCCCTATCCCTTCCTATGTATTGTAATTTTTTAAAATAATTTTTTGTTTTATTTCCAAAAAACCTAAAATAGATAAGATAGAAATCAGACAGCAAGAAATATTAGAACAAAACCAAAAGATTGAAATATTGGAAGAAAAGGAGTTGAGAAGGGTGATAATTTGAAGATTACTAGATTATTGGAAAGTCAAGATTTAAAAAAATCTTGAGCAATATTGGTTTTAGAAATCATAAATGAAAATTGCTTAGAGTAGAACCAGAGGGCAAAGTAAAGCAAGAAAGGAACCCCAAAAAGTAAAATTGAGGAAGCCAAAGTCAAAAACTCCAGCATCAAAGAAAAAATATAGCATCCATCCAGAAAAGGAGTTCAAGTTAAAGTATGAAATAATCACAAGTAGAATCACACAAGACCTGATAACTGCTATCTAAAGTGAGAGTAGATCTTGGAATAAAATATTCCAAAAGTCAAAAAAGATAGACATAACCAAGTATAAGTTATTCTGCAAAACTGCATATAATATGATAATGAGAAAAACGACTTTTAATGAAGCAGAAGAATATTTAAGGTGGGTTGATAAAAGGAGTATGGTGAAATTTGCATCCAATGATCTTCATTTGTGTTAAAAATAAGGGAAGAGGTAATATAATAGAATAATCCTAGAATATAAAAAGATGTCTTACATTGTCTTTTAGACAGTTGTGAAATGGCTAGATAAATTGTGGGATAAAATGGTGTCATAACAAATGATGAAAGATAATTGCAGAAAATTCTGAATAGTATGAAATGAAGCAGAGAAGGTGAGTCCGATCAAGAGAATAATTTTCAAACACAATGTCATTGTAAAAAAAAAAAAACAAATTTGAAACATTTAAAGTCTGAACAATTCAATGTACAACTGTTTTCCAAATCCTTAAATGAAGGATATTATCAACTTTCTGACAGAAGTAGGAAAAACAAGGTAGAGAAGAATATAATTTTTGAACTGGCTACTATGTAGATTTATTGTGCTTGACTTTGCTAGTTTTTTTACAATTTTACAAAAATAGTGAGTAGCCAGAGAGAGAGAGAGAAAGAACTATCATTAGTTATAGAAAAAAATAATTGCATTAGACCATTTTAAAAGATTTTAATAAGAAAACAAAAGAAAGTGAAAGAGGACAATGGGGTTAAATTTGAAAGTAATTCTTAGACATTATTAAATATTTTAAAAAGAAAACAGTATTAATTTTCATATATAATCCTTTTTTAAATTCTTTTGTGCAGAATATTTTTAAATGATGTCATAGTAAAATGTATTGACCATGTAGTGATCTGGTTAAGTTAATAAATGAAATAAATTGATTTTGTAGTGGTGACATTTTCATTGTTTATATTCCAAACAAATATATAGCAATTCACTCATGTATATGGATTTATACCCCCTCCCAACACATACACACACAGACACACACACACACACACACACTCAAACAGCACAAGTATTTTCATGTAATTTTTAAAGAAAATTTTAAGTCAATGGAACAATCTATAGCACTTTTCCTTCTTCCTCACTCCCTCCCTCCCTCCCTCCCTCCCTCCCTCCCTCCCTCCCTTCCTTCCTTCCTTCCTTCCTTCCTTCCTTCCTTCCTTCCTTCCTTCCTTTCTTTATCTCTCTCTTTCTTTCTTTTTTCTTTCTCCCTCCCTTCTTTCTTCTCTCTCCCTTATTGTCTCCTTCCCTCACTCAGTTTTTCCTTCCTCCCTTTCCTCCTTCCATTCTTTCTTCTACCTTCCTTCCTTCTACCCTTGTTTCTTTTTCTCCTTCCCTTCCTCCATGCCATTCTTTTTTCATTCCTTCCTTTCTTCTTTTGGCATCCTTCCTTTATCTTTCCCTCTCTCCATCCCATTCTTTATTCTTTCCTTCCTTCTTCCTTCCCTACTACCTTCCTTTATTTTGGAAATGTGTTCTTTTGGTCAATAGATGAAATATCAAGTTTTTGCAGATTTCAAACAATCTTTTTACACTTTACATAGTCTCTAAATTCCACCCAAATTTGTATTCACTCCAAATAAAATGGCAATATTCGTGAAAGGTAGATTAACTTTTTTAGGTCCACTGCCTATTTCTCATTGACTAATTTTTCTTATACCTTCTTTGATGTTTTTAGGGCAGGAGATTGTGGGTTGGTATATATATATATATATATATATATATATATATATATATATATATATATATATATGGAAAGTTATTTCCTTTTTGCCAAGTTCTAGACAACAAAAGAAATCCTCATTTTATAACTCACTCACCAGCAGGATATCAAATGACAATATTCTCAGGTAATGAAACATGATTGAGATATGTTAAATTACCTGAAAAAGTTCTCATGGTCTTATCATTCTCTGCAAGCAGTATAATTCTTTCTTATTGGGTGAAGGGAATAAATCAAATAGGGCATTATTTCATTAATCTTTCAGGTGTAATAATTCTAGTTTTGATCTGTAAATTTGTTTCCTTTTGTGAAAGAATGACACCGATTTAGAGTGATTTTCTCAGTGGGATCTCTGTCAAAAAGGAAAGAAGATGTTACATTTGAGGTTGGTCAAAGGGAATAATTCTATAATTTTATAGTTATTTCTATGGGTCAGAGTTGTTATTTATGCAGACTAATATTTCTAGACATATTTCTCTCAGAATTCTCCATATTTCCTCTACCTAGATACCAGTTTATTTGGTGAATATAAACTAAGTCTGATAATACACTCAGTTTTTTGGTAATTAGAGGGAAAAGTACTTCCAATATAATTTCCAATTTTCCATCCCTATTCACTAATGGCAATAAGAACTCTGACCGATATCACCTTAGAACAATACTGTGGTTAAATTATTCAGAACTACAGAAGAGAAAGACAAACAGACAGACACAGACCTAGAGACAGAAGCAGAGAGAAAGAGACAGAGAGCTCAGAAGAAAGATAGACAGAGAGAGAGTTACTTAACAAAATACCCTGTATTCACTTAAGTGCATGTTAGAAGAATATCATTTACATTAGCTTAGAAAAATACCCTGCTTGTGTTAGTCATATAACATTTAAGATGCATGTCAGTTTTAACCTTTAACTACCACAGAACAGAATAGCAATTCTGGGCACACAAGCTTCTGCAATGCACAGAGTTTTGAATGCACTGAAGAGTTATTAGTGTTTTGTGTTTGTGGTGTGTGTGTGTGTGTGTGTGTGTGTGTGTGTGTGTGTGTGTGTGTGTTTTAAATACAATTACAGTGCAGCTGTAGAAGTCTGTTCCTCAGAGCCAAGCATTTTATGTCCTAGGGGTTGGCATGTGTTAGAAAAATACAAATTAAAAAAAGGAGATAAATGTAATTGGGACTTGTGGTTGGGACCCTTATGTTTTTATGTTAAAGTAGCTGAGTGAGACACAACATAACATGGAAGTGACGTTCATATATATTCTCTAAGCCTGTGACAAGCTAGTTCTAAACCCAGGATGATAGTACTAGCATCTGTTTGTGAATCCTATGAGAACTTTAGGGTAATCTTAACCCACAGACAAATGACATCTGCCACTCAGCCAGGGGTTTTAAAAAACAAAACTTAGTTGTGCCAGAGTCACACCCTGGAGGTCTTTTCTTTTGTCTATAAGGAGAGCCACAACAGGGAAAGAAATTAAAAAAAAAGAAAACGAGAAAGAAAAGAAAAGAAAAGAAAAGAAAAGAAAAGAAAAGAAAAGAAAAAAGAAAAGAACCTTACCATCTGAGGAAAAAAACAACTGAAAATTAAGTCTGGCCAGAGAGAAGGATTTTGACAAAACAGTTAGTTACTTTGGTTTAATTCAAAAGCAGAATCCCTAGAACTAATTTTCTGTTCAGGTGGGGTCAGAGATATGAGGAAGAAATAGAATTTCTTTTCTTGTCCAGATCATCAAATCCCCCCCCCCAATGTTTGTATCCACTGAGAAATAAGGCTCAACTTTGTATGGGGGGGTGGAGGGAAGGAAAGGACTTTTTTTGGTAAATTTTATTCCATAAATCCCATAAACATACATGATGCGGTAAATGGAGTTTTTAATTTCATTGGGGAATAGCAGAACCCCAAAGCACTCTCTCTGCCTCCCCATCTGAAGACCTGTATTAGACCTGTATTCTTCATGGCACTCCTGAGGCTTTCACTGGATGTAATTCCTCTCTCGTCCATTCCTATGTGCAGCATGTGGACTGTTCTCCAAGAGAAGGGGGGAAAAAGCATTTGGCTGGCAGTCAGAGCAGCAGGAGCAATTGCAGATGCTGCTATTTACACTATTTTCACATTCTGAAGAACAAAGAGCAGGAGGCTGCCAGCAAATCTTAGGGGCTAAGCTTTTGCCCTACACAATCCAGACTGACAGAAAGCAGGCGGTGTACCCACCACTTCATGAAGCTGGAGCATCTCTATTTTGGTGGAAAGTCTCTGCCAATAGCCTTTGTTATTGAGCCTGAGGAGGAAGAAAATCAAAATTGTCCACTTGTCACCGCTTCCAGATCTTCTTGGAGGGTAGAGTATGGCAAGTCCTACCTCCGGCTCAGCTTGAATACAGCAGAGCCGGGTCTTCATCGTCTGAGGACAGATTGATTGCTTCAGCCCTCATCCTAGCATTTGAATTGTAGATGCGTCGGCCCAATTCCCCCCTCGGTTATATGCCGGGCTCCCATTGTCAGAGCTGCATATTGTTCCTTGTGAAACTCAAGGCACTGTATAAAGACAAAAGTTATTTATTTTGGGACCAGATTACCACAAATTAACTCCTGGACCCAATCCAAAGGAGCCTATGTAAGAGACTGGGAGGAGGCACAGGAATAACTATTACTCATCATCAGCCACATTATTTTGAGGACACATGCTATATTTAGCCAAACGATAGCACATCCTATGAGACTGGTATATTATCACTCAAACCAAAATGTGCCGGGTAGGATAGCAGCACACTCACTACAATGGAACCACCTCAGTTAGAACTGAGAGATAGATGACCCTCTTGGGAATTTCATTGGGTCCTGCTAACCAGTCATATCACTAGGCAGAACCAGTTTGTTTTCCCTGTTAGGAGATCTGTTGAAAGTGTTACAATAAAAGTTATTTAAGTCTCATAGTCTTTAATCTTCCAGCAAAATATTGTGCCCATGCCAGCAATGAATCATACTGTATTGTTATGCCTTTTTATAGTCTGATAATCTGTATTGTGTGTTTATAACCCTTGTACTCCGTATTTTATAATAAAACAAAACAAAACAAAAAAACCCAACCAATATCCCTCAACCCTGTGGATTTGATATGTAACCACTTATGTTGCTGGGATGAGATATGATTAAAATGCCTGTGCAGATACCATTTAAAAACTAATCTGACCCTCTTTGAAGGCCCAGAGACAAGTTATTGATTTTTCCCCACCCTCACTTACCTATTCCACCCTATTTATCCATAATCTCAGAGAGTATTCTCTCATTCTCTTCAGGCATCCTTCAGATACTCCAAAGCATACTCTCTCAATATAGTATAGAAGTTAAGGGGGGTGGGGTGGAGATGAGTTCAAGTCTCAAGGGGAAAAAATAAAATAAAACAAAACCCTTGTCTTTTCCCCTAAGGAAGAATGCTCTTGCAAATCCCACTCAAAGTAATAAATTGTGTCTTTCTTATTTCTAAAGTGGTAGTAATTAGAAAAAGAGAGAGAAAAAAAGAAAAGAGAACTAGAATTTCTGTGCTAGTTTCCCCTCTCAAATCTTGACCAAGTTTCATTTACTTCTCCTGATTCTTCTTCTTCTCTCTCTCTCTCTCTCTCTCTCTCTCTCTCTCTCTCTCTCTCTCTCTCAATTGTTCAATTTCCCATATTTTTATTTAATCTCATCTAAAAAACAATGAATCAGATGATCAAAAAGCATGGTAATCTGGTAGGCAAGAAGCATTTATTAATCACCTACTATGTGTCAGACCTTGCTAAATCTGGAATTACCAAGGAACCCCCTCACCCCCACAAAAAATCTCCTCTCTAAAGCATTCCCATATTCTCATCTAGTTGGAAAGGTATCAAGAATATACCTAGACTCAAACATGATATGAATAAGATAAACTTGAAGAAATCTCAAAGGGAAGATATTAATTTTAAGGATGATAGATAAAGACTTTTTGGAGAAGGGAAAACTTCAGTGGACACTTGGAAGAAAATACTAAGAGTTAAGCAATGGAGTTCTTGTGTGAGCAATAGCAAGGTGGCTGTGTTACTAGATTACAGACTCCTACAGACTAATGGAACATCTGCGTTCTAATTGCTGCTCTGGTATTTGTTAATCCAGAACCAAGGAAGAATTTAACTTCTCCTCAAAATGGAAAATACTCATTTGACCTACCTTAAAGGACTATTATGAGGAAAATGCTCTGTAATACTTAGAGTATTTCATAAATATGCATTGTTATTATCTTTACTTATATGGTAATCTATAAATCAATGGGAATCTTTAACCAGAAAGTTCTATTTTCTTGCTTACACAGTTTCTTTTACTAGGATAGAGGGTAGGACAGAGGGATAGTAGACAATTTGCTTCCTAGAGTTACAAAATTCAATTTAATTTAGTTAAATATTTATAAAACATTTACTCTATGCAAAGAATGCAAATTGTATACAATGACCAATTTTAAAAAATAGTGTGTATATATGTGTATATATATATATATATTTTTTTTTTTAAAGAGTCAACTTTTTCTTCATTTAGGGTCAAGATTTTAATGCCTATTTCCCCTTATATTTCAGGACATAAGATTAATAATTAAGAGTTGAATATGGCCTTAGAGGTCATCTCCTTAGCCTCATCATTTGATAGACACAGATACCCAAGCCCCAGTCCATGTCAAATAACTTACACAAGTTCACAAAATTAGTAAGTGGAAGAATCAAGATTAGAACTGAGATCTCTTTTTATTAAAGATAATATTTGAGTTTTACAATTTTCCTTCCAATCTTACTTCCCTCCCCCCACCCCACCACGGAAAGAAATCTGTCAGTCTTTACTTTGTTTCCATGTTGTACATTGATGTAAACTGAGTGTGATGAGAGAGAAATGATATCCTTAAGGAAGAGACAAGAAGTCTAAGAGGTAACAAGATCAGACAATAAGATGTCTGTCTTTTTTTCTAAATTAAAGGGAATAGTCCTTGAACTTTGTTCAAATTCTATGGCTCTTTATCTGGATACAGATGGCACTCTCCTTTGAAGACAGCCCAAAATTGTTCCCCATTGTTGCACTGATGGAATGAGCAAGTCCTTCAAGGTTGAACATCACCCCTATGTTGCTGTTAGGGTATACAGCATAGAACTGAGGTCTTTTGATGCAAATCTAGTCGTCCTTTTAACATACCAGATCTCCCTTCTTTTTGGTAAGAGGAGTCCCCAGGCACCTGCCTCATTTTCCAACACTTGCTACTATGCTACTCTCCTCCCTTCACCTAAAAGTAAACCAAGGCTAAACATCTTATTTTCCTTCACAAGAACTAATTCTATTATATAATAGGTCCTGCCACTATCACATTAGTTCTTAGTGTTATGATGGATGACTACCTTGCTATTTCAAGTGTGGGGTTCTTTTCTGCCATCTACAATATCTTTCATGTAAAAGCCAAGACTATCACCTCAGTTTTATGGATCAGAAAACTGAGGACAGAGAAGCCAAATGACTCAATAGGAATGCATTGCCAAGTCCCGCTGATTCTGCCTTTGTAATATCTCTTACATCTGTCCCTTCCACTGCAATCAACCTGATTCAGACCCTCGTCATTACTGAAATAATCTTGTAACTGGCATCCTTACCTGAAGTCTCTCCACACGTTAATCCGTGTTATGCAACAGTGCCAAATTTATCTTCTTAATGGTGATCATTTTATAGCACCACTCAAAAATCTTTCATGATGCCCTTACACCATGGGAAAGGATTATGCTTGTGGAGAGGGGGAGGTAGTAGTGGTGATATGCTTATAACAATGTGGTTTCAGGAATAGGATATAAGTAGAGTTTCTGAACTACTGAAGGAATTAAAGATTTCACTATCCAGTTTGACTAGAATGTTGTCTATATAAAGCTAATGTTTTTTTTTTTTTCTGTCACATCTGACTCTTAATGCTCCATGTAAAGTTTCCTGGCAAAGATGCTAGATTGTTTTGCCATTTCCTTCTTCAGCTTATTTTACAGATAAGGAAACTGAGGTAAATAGGGTGAAGTGACTTATCCAGGATCACACATATACATTGAGTGTCTGAGGCTCAATTTTAAGGCATGAAAATGAGTTTTCTTGACTCTAGGACCACTGTATTATTTTGTTACCTATATATAGTTAGTTTGAAAAGTTAAAGTGAGAAAATATCAATTGAGTAAGTTTGTGGGGGATAGTTTCCTCCTAGGTTAGGAATTTTAGCATTTAATTAGTAATATTTCAACCTATTGAAATATTCTCCATTCTTCAGGGCCTATCTCATTCAAGAGGTTTTCCCTTATTTTCTAGAATAGGTATTATTCTTCTCTTACTGGTTTCATAGTATTTTGTTCTTCTCTGATGGTCTTATCACATTCTAATTTTATTATAGTCAATTCTTTCCCTCTCTTTTCTTTCCTTTGGATGTGCTCTCCTTGTAGGGCAGAAACTGCATTAAAAATAGATACCAGAATCAAGCATAATACTTTGCATGTAATAGGGGTTAAATTCATATTTGTTTAGTTAGTCTACATGTCTACATTCTGAAATCTAGTCAAACTCTTCTTTTCCTCTCTATAATACATTCATACAAAGACACTTACATGCAAATACACTCATGCATGCATTTAATATATATATATATATATACATATCCCATTTCTGTGTATTTGTGTATCTATGAACATAGATATATAATGATTGTGTGTGGGTGTGTGTGTGTGTGTGTGTGTGTGTGTGTGATGCTTAGCCTTGATTTACTTTTAGGTAAAGTGAGGAGAGTAGCATAGTAGCAAGTGTTGGAAAATGAGGCAGGTGCCTGGGGACTCCTCTTACCAAAAAGAAGGGAAATCTGGTATGTTGAAAGGGCTACTAGATTTGTATCAAAAGAGCTCAGTTCTAAATCTGATTCTTCCACTTACTAATGTATATATATATATATATATGTTTATGAATTTATGAATTTGATATATATATATATATATATATATATGTATTTCCCATCCAGATTTGGGTTTCCCTGAACATACATACATGCTATATATACACATATACACACATGTATTTGTTTAATTTTCACTAACCTCTAACTGAAGCTTAACATTTTTTTCAACTGTCTAAAAATATATATTCTAAGAAGGAGGTCATAAATTTTACCAGATTGTGACAGGGTTCTATAAAACAAAAAATGTCAAGAGTTCTTATGATATCCCAATATATGTAATTGTATTTTCTAATTAGAATGTAAGCTTTTTACAAATAAAAGAATTGCTTCTTTCTTTATATTTGTTATCCCCAACACTTAGCACAGTTCCTAGCATATAACTGTACTTCAGGGATGCTTGTGTGATTGATTGATTAATCCTGGGGATAGACCTCACACCAGAAATTTTTCTAAGCCAGAGTCAGTTGTACAATCCACTTGAACAGGCAAGGAAAACACTAACCTATTTTTCAATTTTCCATTATCGATTGAGTCCGTTTCTGTTGGCTAAAAACATGCCCAGATGTTCTTACATACTTAAAAATACCTTCACTTGATCCTTTTATGCCCTTAAGTTTTTAATTTTTCTTTTTCTTTTATTTCATATTCAACGTCCTAGAAACAGTCATCTATATTTGGAGTTTCTACTTTCTCACTTCACATTCACTTCTCAACCCATGCAATCTGGTTTCTGTCAGGCAATAAACAAGTATTTAAAGTACCAAAGATAATTGAAGACATTGTACTAAGTCCTAGGAATTCAAAGGCAAAATATAATTCCTGTCCTCAAAGAGCTGACAGTCTAATGGAGAAAGTAATAATGCAAAAGTATTTGTATAAATCAGCTATATAGTAGATAAGTTAGGGAAGAATCTCAGAGGGAATGTAGTATAATTAAGGAGAACTGGAAAAGGTTTTTTGCATCAGGGGAAATGGATCTGAAACATGAAGTGAGGGAAGCTAAGCAGTAAGCAAGTAAGCAGTAAGCAGTAAGACCAATCTCTTTGAATTGTAGTGTACATGAAGCGGACTAAAATGTAAGAAGTCTGGAGAGATAGTAAGCCTCCAGCTTATAAAAGGTTTTAAATACCTCTTAGAGAGTGATGTGGTAAGAAGTGCATTTTAAAAAGATCAATTAGACAAAAATCTGAGGATCTATTGGAGTAGGGAGAAATTTGGGGTAAGGAAACCAACAGCAGATTTTTGCAATAGTCTTGATATGAGAAAAATGAAGATTTATATCAGGGTCATTTCAGTGTCAAAAGAGAGGGTGTAAATAGATGTTACAAATATAAAAATGATAGTACTTAACTATTTGGCGATGGGTAGTGGAAGAGTGAAAATTTCACTTAGATTTTGAATGATGGTAATCTGGAGGGTGATTGGGAAGCTTGACAGTAATAGGGAAATTAGGAAAAAGGGAGGATTTTGAGTCAAAGATGTAAATTCTGTTGGGGATATTTGCAAGGATATGCTCTTGAAGTGTGAACTAGGTTAAATAATTCCTGAAGTCATTGACAACTTTGACTATAATACTTTTGAAAGAGGCTTGAGGCTGAATTCAGGACAAAACCATGTTACCAAAATAAGCTCCTCATTGCTGAACTAACATCCTCTGTTTGCTTAATTAGCAATATAGGGTCTTCCTCTTCTTGTGGACATCTTGCTTCAATCAAAGATTTCCTCTGCAGAGAGACAGAGACAAAGAGAGACAGGTAGAGAGATAGTCAGGAGAGAGAGCAAAAGACAGAGACAGAGACAAAGAGAGAGAGAGACAGAAATAGACAGAAATATAGGGAGAAGAGAGAGAGAGAGAGAGAGAGAGAGAGAGAGAGAGAGAGAGAGAGAGAGAGAGAGAGAGAGAGAGAGACAGAGAGAGACAGTGAGAGAGAGAGAGAGAGAGACAGAGACAGACAGAGACAGACAGAGACAGAGACAGAGAGACAGACAGCCAGACAGAGAAACAAAGGTAGAGAGAGACAGAGACAGCTTAAAATGGTAGAAAAAACTTAAACATCCTTTCTTCACATCCCCCTTTCTCCCTATCCATTAAATTTGGTTTCTCAGGAACCTGAGGCAGAGAGTCAAAAGGGGTTCTCTCTCTCTCTCTCTCTCTCTCTCTCTCTCTCTCTCTCTCTCTCTCTCTCTCTCTCTCTCTCTCATATATGTATGCATATATATAATATATATATATATATAATATATATATATATATATATATATATATGCTGTTCCCCAACATTGATAATAGTTTTAGTTTTTCATCCTGCTTGATTTTTCCTGTTGGCCTTTATTTTTTCATATTTCCTGCTTAGCCCTTTCTCCACAGTTTTTTCTTTTTTCATTCTCTTTTCTTACTCCCCAACTCTTTTCTTTTTCTCTTATTCTTTAATTTCCTAGACCTTTTCCTTGTGGCAAGTCATCTCCAATATAATTAAAGAATGATTCCTTATCACTTCACTAGAATTGAGGTCTACAGGAACAAACACCCTTTATATTCAATGAGATTATGTGAAAATAATTAATCTTACAGTTCAGATGTTCCAACATTCAGTTTCAATTTGGATAGTCATCCAAAAGTTGGTATTTTTAATAAAAGCTTTTATAAAATACTTGAGTCTTCAAAAGTTTAATGTATAACAAATAATAAAAAAATCATACTTGTAAATAGACGGAAGTAAAAATGGTACAGATTTTCATGTTCAAATAATCTGTACTCTTAGACTTGGAAATGAAGTTTTAGAGAGCATATTTTTAAACCATTAGATATGCCATATTTACCTATGTAATCGTCACAGCTGTACTTTAGGAACATTTGAATTTTCATATAAATTCCTCCACCATTGCTTCAATTCTGAGGTTGAAAGTTGTGATCTTGGTTCTCCAATTTTGGAGAACCACACGAGGAGAACATAACTTGAATAAATCATTTTACCAATGAATACTTGCAATGAATATATCCTCTTACATGGGTTGCCATGTGCCACCAATTCTATTCAATTACTATTACTTAGGTCATGGAAAGTCTTCACTCTGACTAATATTAGGGCCCTAGAATCAAAATGGACTTTGGAAATGTCTGACTTTTTGACCCAGTAAGTTTTCTTATAGTGGAAACATATTAGGTGTTAAGAATACTTATCCAACTCTTAAGTACTAGCACTGGACCTTAAGTCTTTTTGATTCTGGGTCTGATCAGAAGTGCAGTGTTAGTACTTAAAAGCTCATAACCCTGAGAAATTCCAGAAGCCTGTCAGTATTTTTACTTTTCTCAGGGCAGATTAAGATGGACTATACTCAATTAAAATATCACTAGGATATGTCTGGACAAATCAGTATTGTTGTGGGAGAAGTTTTGGGAGAAAAGGGGACTGAAATTGCCTTCAAGGAGAGGCCTTTCTTGACTAGGCAATAATAGAGGTTTGAAAATAATCTACTTCAGTGGAAAGTTCAATCTCTACAGTTTTCCAAGCCAACAAAAAAGCCACAGTTTTGTGTTGGGCAGAGATTGTTCTGAGAAATGGGCCTGGAGTCAGGAAGACCTGAGTTCAAATCCAGTTTCATACATTTACAGAACTGTATGACTCTGTTCAAGTTATTTAACTTCTGTCTGCCTCAGTTTTCTCAACTGTAAAATGGGGAAATCAATAACCCCAACCTTAGTATTTTATTTATTCCAAATATTCAGGTTTATAACTCAAAGTAATCTCAATTCAACCCCTCTCTCTTACTGTAGATTCAATCAGTTGCCAAAACCTGTCAATTCTAACTTTACATTTCTTATTCATCTTTTCTCCCTCTTTCTCTCCCTCAAAATTTTTACTGATGCTTTATTTTTTATATTACAAACATTTACAGATCACTCCCATTTAAGTAAAATTAGTAATTCAGTGACATAATCCAAAAATGTCTGTAATATTCCAAATCGGTACCATTACCTCATATAATTCTATCAAAAATTTGATCAGAAATAATTTTTTTCCTCTATTGACTTCTCCAACCCTCAAGGGAAAAAGATAAACAATTCTCTTATAACAAATATACATAGTCAAGGAAAATTTAAAGTCTCTCAATGACTTATATGTACATGGATTTTTTTTTGTGTGTATATATATATATATATATACATAGCTACATATGTATACATAGCTATGTTATATGTTTACATAGCTATATTATTCTGATAGTCAAAGGACTTGGGTTAAAGGTTTGCTTATGATGATCACCTCCTGTGTGACCTTTATCATTTCACTCAACTTTTCTGAATCTCCATTTATTCATCTATAAAAGAGATTGTCTGTACGTGAAGTCTTTTTCTAGCTCTAGATGGTAATAAGCAGATATCTACAAGGTAACTGCCTCTTCCCTATATCCATAGATAAAAAAATGTAGAGAAATTATACAAAGAATTGAACAATGTCTTCCAAAATATAATGACATATATGTTCATACTTGATAGTTTCAATGTAAATGTGTCTACATAGGAGGAAGATAACACATATATTCAATTATATGATTCAATAGTAATAAATAAGAGATCAAAAAGTTGAAGAATACTAATAATTAGAGTATTCAAAGAAAGTTTTGTGTGGAAGGTGGCACCTAAGCAGTCTTGTAGGAAATCATAAGATCCAAGAGGAGAAGATGAGAGAGAGGCCAGACAAAGAGAACCAACCTATATCAAGGATAAAGAGCCAACAGATGGCATGCTGTGCATTGGGACTAAAAAGTAGGACAGTTTGTCTAGAATGCAGACAGTATGGGGGGAGCAATGTGAAATTAATGTGCTATAAATGATTGTGCTAGATTTTGAAGGTTTTAAGTGTCAAAGAAAGGGCTTTGAATTCTATCCTACAGGGAATAGGGAACAATTCACTCATGTTGATAATGTCGATATTAATATGTCTTAATACCTTTAATAGAAGTTCTACTCTTTGGTCATAGACTAATAAATTAGGGAGGGAAAACGTATTGGGAAAATTCTTCCGAAGAAGATGAGATTTGAGATAAATTAAAAAGAAGTCAATGAAGCAAAGTTCATGAGGAGATTAGGGGAAGAATTAATTTTGAAAGTGTGAGGTAGCAAGTTCAAAGCGACATCATGGGTGAAAATGCAGCAAATAGGCCAGGGTAACTGTATTGTAGGGTTTGTAGAGAGAAATATAGTGTAAAAAGCCTGTAAAGGAAGAAGTTGGGTGGTGAATGACTTTAATTGTCAAACAGAGGAAAGGTCACTGTTGGGCTCTCAAGAAACTCCAGTGAGTCCCTCTTGCCTCTTGCCTTGAATAAAAGAAGAAGAAGAAGAAGAAGAAGAAGAAGAAATTACTGACTTTGGCTTTATCCCTTTACAATCTAGGTCTAATCTATACCTCCAGAGTAATTCCACATTTCTTTCCTTCAAGTAGTAAGTGGTCTTCTTACTGTTCTATCTCCTGTTTCCCTGTCTGCCCAGCTATCTGGCATGCCTGGAGGGCCCTCCTCACTTCTACGTTAATAGAATCTTTGTTTTTCCTTCAAGGCTCAGCTCATGCCACCTGTTATATTAGGAAGAATATCATGATCTCTTCAATTGCTAATAATCTGCCCTTAGAAGCTATTATATTGATTTTGTATTGAATTTTCTGTTTATATGCTTCCTCTTTCCCAATGGAATGGGGGGAAAAACCCTTTTTTTAGTCTTTCTATCTTCAGTGCTTCACATAGTGCCTAAAACATAATAGGAGCTTAATAAATGATTTTTGAGTGATTGCTACCTACCCAATGGAATATTTACATATTTTTCTGTTTCATAGTATGCCTCAGTCACAAATCTTAGCCACTTAGTGGTCACTTAGAAGCTTGTTCTAAGCCTCTCCCCGCCCATTTAGAACTGATAAGTTTCAAAAATTAACACTAATTGTGATTAAGGCTGTGGTAGAAGTCTTTCCAATATGGAAGAAACTTCGAGAATTTATGTCCTTCTGATGTAATGTTTGAGAATCAAGGCTCTTTTCCACACCAAGTGGGACTTTGTGGAAGAAATAAAATATAATAATTGGGAGTATTTAACATGAATAGGTACAGAATATGATTCCAAAAGCATGTGTCATTTATTGCAAAAGTTAAATTTCTTTTCCTCTGACGAGGAATTTCCAATACCAAAGAATTTTTCCCTAAGACAAAAAAAAGTAGATGTAAAAAATGTAAAATGTTTCTGATCTTGTCTTATTTTTCAGAGGAGGATCCTGAGGACCAAGGAGACCAAGCAATTTGCCTAAAATCATCTGGTTAATTAATGATCTCTTAGTTTGCAAATCTGATGGTTTTTCTCTTAGAACTTGCTTTTTATTTTAAATCTATTTGCTGCATTTTTTCATTACCCTCTCCACCTGAATACACTCTTATCTGGATTTTCAAGACACTACACAATGTGCTGCTTCACCTCCTTGTCTGACCATCTTTCAGTCTTCTTTTTTGACATCATCTTTATCACACTCCATAACTCTGTGAAGGTTTTATTTTTGATCTTCTAACCTTCTCCCTATACATTTTCCCTCTTAGTAACTTCATTCAGTCCCATAGGCTTATGTATTATGCCTATATAGATAACACCTAAACTCTTTTAGCTGATTCTACTCTCTTCCCCACCTTTAGTATTGAATTATGAATTGTGCATTAGAGATTTCAAACTGGTCCTTGAAGAAAGATCTTAATCTCAACATGCAGAAGAGAACATATGAACTTTCTCATTGAACCTTCCCCTCTTCCAGACTTCCTTTTCTCTGTCAAAAGCACCAACCTCCTCCTAGTGTCTCAGGTTCAAAATCTTGGCATCATTCAAAAATCCTGCCTCTCCCTTCACCATACAGAGTCAAAGAGTTGCTGAATGTCATCTTCACAATATTTCTTGCATCTGATTCCACCTATGCATTCATATAACTAAGAATTTGGTTCAAGATTTTGATCACTTCTAGTCTACATTTTGCAACAACATTTTGGCTGGTCTCCTGTATATTTATATTTATTAACTTTATGTGTATACATTTTATAGGGACTTTCTCACCCCATTAGAAAAATAAGTTAATTATATAGAGAAATTCATTCATTATTTGTACATGACTCTTCATTGCCTAGTACATAATAGAGGATTAAAAACTTGTTTATTGATTAGACTGCAGGACTCCTTATTCCCTGTTCATTGTTTTTAAAGGTTTGATAATTATAGACAATAACTTCATTGGCAAGTTCTTCTAAAGGACATATGCAAGCCCTGAAAATCTTGATTCTTTTATGCCAAAGAAAGAATAAATCTGATTCAATTTCATTAAACAAATTTTGTTAAATATCTACTACATGTAAAGCTGTGTAAGAAATAAATAAAATGATTAACCAACTATGTATATGTGCAATGAGAGAAGGGTAGGATAGAAGAATATACACATTTATATAGCCCTTTGTATATAAGGCACTAGGCTATGCATTTTATTTAAAAAAACATATCTCATCTGATTCCCACAATAACCCTACATTTTACACTTGAAGGAAACTAGGGCATAGAGAGGTTGATTGACTTGTGCCCAGTTAGTGTCTGATTCTGTATTTGAACACAGGTCTTCTTGACTCTAGGCTTTATCCATTATGCTCCCAGCTGCCTTTGAGAAAAGCTGCTTCTGGGAGAAAATAATATCTGTAATAATAAATAGTAGTAGCACAATAATAATAAGACTTTCAATTTCTATGGCATTTAATACTTTTTCAAAGATCTTCCCTGGCAGAGCTCTGACTTCATTTTCAGTGGCCATGCATTTGCAGTTTAGATTTTTTTTTATTATTAAGTCCTAGTCTGTTAGCACAGCAAATCTGCAGCACCTGTCTCCCTGCCACTCGCTGAACTTCCACTAGTGAACATCTCCCCCACCCACCTTCCCTCCACTCAGAACAGCCAGAGGCAAATCCGAGATGTTTGCGCCCACATGGATTGCCTGCTGACTGTGCCTCTCGGGGATCACCCAGTGGTTTACTCTAATAAAAAGTGTCAGTCTTAAGATTTAATGTAAAGAAATAGACCCCCAAGTGGGGCACAATGAGAGTGAGCCGGTGTCTGACACTATTCCTTTCAGTTATCATTCACTGTTTACTCTGACTGTGAGCAGCAATCTGTTGCCAGCTCAGTGTAAGAAGATAAGGATGAGTCAAAAGGCAATGGGTGCTAGTTAGAAATAGTTGGACACAGGTTCTGGATAGTTGAATAGTATTAAAGGGCTCATGAATTTACCTCAATTGTTCTTACAACAAATCCCATGAGGTGAGCAAAATATAATATCATTATTCATTTTCATTTTGTAGATGAAGAATTTTAGACTCAGGAAGATTGAGGTCACAAAACTCCTAAAGGATCAAGCCAGGACTCCAAATTAGATCTTCTGACATAGACTGTCCAAAATGTGTAGAATTCATGGACTTTTTACCCCTATATTTCTGAACCCCTAATTTCCTTTAAAACTCAGCTCAGATAAAATATTCTTTATTTATTTAAGAGAAACTCTTCTACATTACTTTCCCTCTTTTCCTCACATTGCCTGATATTTATTTGCCTAAATATATGTTCTATATAATAATAATAATAATATTTTAATGTATATAATTTTTAAAGTTTGAGGATTGCTTCATGTATATTAGGGCATTTGATTCTATATTAATTTTGTTTGATCCTTGTACCTACCCTATAAGGTAGATACTATTTTTATTATAGATTAGTAAACTGAGAAGTTAAGTGATTTGCCCAGGGTCTCACAGCTAGTAAGACCTGAATCAGAATTTGAACTCAAATCTTTTTGACTCCAGTCCCACACACTATCCACTGTGTTACCTAAGACCTTTTTTATCTCCTCCAATAGGATTCAAGCTCCTTGAGGACAAGGATTAGTCTATTATTAACAATGAGTCTAGTATAAATTAGGTACTTATCAAATGTTTGCTGATTGATTAATTCCTTTTTTCTATCCCATAAAATTGTATATATTTTCATTCATCTATGGAACCGTTTCATCAAGTAAATTACAAAGATACTTTGACTATCTGCTAGAAGCCTAAAACTTAAAAAGATAAGAATGATGCCAACATGAAGACCTAGATAAGCATAACTCTGGGTCATACTGAAAGTACTTATACCATTTGATTCTTCAATCAATCTGATCTTATTATAATGTACTTACCTTACCCACTGATAAAAATTATGACTTTAAATCATAATTTATCAGATCCTTCTCATCCTTGGAGATTCTTATCCATAGCTTTACATAATATGATCCACAAATGAAAATATACAAATCAAAGAAATCAAATTTTTACAACTTGTAAAAAAAATTAAAGTAAGTTGTCATTTAGAGATAAAACTTAGAATAGGTTGTGGAATAGTTAATCAATTGATAAATATTTATTAAATCTCTACTCTGTGTCAGTTTTGTGTATTCAAAAAGGAGGCAAATCTCTACTCTGTGCAAAACTCTGTGGATAGCAAAAAGAGGCAAATCTCTTCTCTGTGCTAAGCTCTGGAGATACAAATAAAAAGGCAAAAGATCATTCTTGCCATCAAGGAACATATCTAATTCTGGATACAGCAACCAATAAACACAATATACGTGCAAGCTAAGTACAGAATTAAATAGTAAATACTTAAGAGAGGGAAGACACCAGAATTGAGAGGTTGAGAATGGCTATCTGTAGATGAGTTTTTAGTTGGTTCTTAAAGAACGTTAGGGAAGGGGCAACTAGGTGGCACAGTGGATAAAGCACAGGCCCTGGAGTCAGGAATACCTGCATTCACATCCGGTCTCAGACACTTAATAATTACTTATATAAAAAAAGAAAGTTAGGGAAGCTATTAGGTAGAAAAGAGAAAGGAGAACACTCTAGGCATGGGAGATAGCCAGAAAAATTCAAGAACCTGAGAGATGAGATGTCTTGTTCATGGAACAAGAGGGATATCAGTGTCATCAGTTTGAAGATTATATGGAAGGAAGGAAGGTATAAGACGACTGGAATGGTAGAAAGGAGGTAGGTTATGAAAGTCTTTAAATATCCAGCAGAGTATTTTGCATATGATATTGGATATGACAGCAGGCTACTTTAATCTATTTGGAAGAGGGAGAAACAAAGTTGGATCTTATCTTTAGGAAAATCACTTTAGTGGTTAAATGGAGGATGAATTGGAGATGGAGACTTGAGTCATGCAAACCCACCAATGCTATTGTGATGCCCTTGGTGAGAAGTAAAGAGGACTTTCACATAAATTATGACAGTGTCAGAGAAAATAAGGGAGGGTATTCAAGAGATGTTACAAAGGTGAAATCTTTAGACTGGCAACAAATTGGATATGTGGGCAAGAAATAGTAAGAAGTCTAGGCAAAGAATTGGAAATTAAGTGAATGTCCTTCCACTGGGGAATGGCTTAACAAATTGTGGTATGTGTATGTGATAGAACAACATTTTTCTATTAGAAACTAGGAGGTGTGGGAATTCAGAGAAGCCTGGAAGGATTTGCATGAACTGATGCTGAGCGAGATGAGCAGAACCAGAAGAACATTTTATATCCTAACAGCAACATGGGGATAATGGTCAACCTTAATGGACCTGCTCATTCCATCAGTGCAGCAATCAGGCACAATTTTGGGCTATCTGTGATGGAGAATACCATCTATATCCAGAGAAAGAATTGTGGAGTTTGAACAAAGACCAAAGATTATTACTTTTAATTAAAAAAATTATCTTGTTATATAATTTTGCTGTCTCTTATACTTTATGTTTCTTCCTTAAGAATATGATTTCTCTTTCATCACATTCAACATAGATCAATGTATTCCATGGAAACAATATAAAGACTAACAGACTTCCTTCTGTGGGGGTGGGGGGAGGAAAGCAAGATTAGGGGAAAATTTGTAAAAATTCAAAATAAATAAAATCTTTTAAAAAAGAAATAGTGAGAAGCCTAGGATAATTTCTAGATTGGAGACCTGAGAAAGTGGGAGAATGGTATTACCTTCTATAATAATAAGGAAAAGAGGAGGGAGGAGGAATGGCTTAGGGGAAAAGAAAATGAATGCCATTTTGAACATGTTTAGTTTAAGATCTACTGGATATCTGTTTCATGATGTCTGCAAAGTTGGGTATGAGAAATTAGAAGTCATCTAAAAGTTGGGAGAAGGATAGCTAAATTATAGAATCATCATAGAGACAGAATGAATGAGAGCATCAAGTGAAATAGCATAGAAAGAAAAAACAGAAGGAACCCTGGGCAAAATCTAGATTGGAAAACGATAGTTTAGAGGGTATTATTTAGAGGAGAATCCAGAAAAATAGACTGAGGAGTGGTCAATATAGATAGGAGAACCAGGAGGGAGTGGTCTCCTAAAAACCTGGAGAGAAGATCAACCATGTCAAAAGCTGTTAAGAGGTCAGGGAGCGGAGGCTAGGTGGCACAGTGGATAAAGCACCGACCCTGGAGTCAGGAATGCCTGAGTTCAAATCCAGCCTCAGACACTTAATAATTGCCTAGCTGTGTGGCCTTGGGCAAGTTACTTAACCCCACTGCCGTGCCAAAAAATAAAAAAGAGGTCAGGGAGAGTGAGGATTGAGAAAAGGTCTTTGAATTTGACAACTAAAAAACAAAGAAAAGTAGTTTTGTTCTTTTTAAAATTTCTTATACTATACCATACTATACTATACTATACTATACTATACTATACTATACTATACTATACTATACTATACTATACTATACTATACTATACTATACTGTACTGTACTGTACTGTACTGTACTGTACTGTACTGTACGGTACTGTACTGTACTGTACTGTACTATACTATACTGTACTATACTGTACTGTACTGTACTGTACTGTACCGTACTGTACCGTACTGTACCGTACTATACTGTACTATACTGTACTATACTATACTATAGACAAATTTTATGGATAAGGGGGGATTTCAACAGCTCCATGAAGGACAGAAAAGTTATTGTCATGAATAACAGAAAACATTCTGATAGAAGCAGATGAAGAGGCAGAATAGTATTTCGGATTTGGGATTGAAAATAAGTAAGACATCAAGGTGAGTGCAAAAGGGAATGGATTGGCTTTGTAGTAGTGGAGGGAAGATATGGGAGACTAAGGATAAGGAGCCTCTGAAAAGTCTTGAATCTCACTTCAAAGTGATTGTCCTTAGTTTTAGGGTGGTAGGATGCCTTTGGCGATGACAAAGGGTGTTGTGTGATCTCATTGATGTGTCAAGATAAATATATGGAAATGACATTCTGACACATTTCCCTTGCCAGTTAGTCCACAAGGGCCATGAAGGAGTTTTATAGATTTGTAAGAATCTGAGCTTGTCCATTGGATTATAAACTCCTTTAAGGAAGTCTTTTGCCTCTTTTGGTATCCCCAGTGCTTAATGATACATAGAAGGCATTTAATAAACTTTGATTGATGGATCATAAAAAAGCATCATAGTTATTCACTTTACTTTTGAGAATGCTCCCTCTTTTTCCCATCTCCCCAAAATATATTTATACCAAAGACAATTCCTGTCCTTTCTTTATCCAGAAGTCCTTTCAATCCTGTTTAGATCAGTTACAAAGGAAAAGGAAACCACAGGAGGGGTTGCTTTCAGGACAGTTCCTTGGGTTTCACCCTCAACTCTCAAACCAGAGGACTTATTCCATTTTAAATGAAAACCTCTCACAATTTACTATGACCTTTTATGAATCTTTTCATCTGTCACCTCCTTATGATGAAACTAATCATTCTGAAAGAAAAGAAGGAAAAGGGAATGAGGGGCAATGTACAAGGCAAGGAAAAAAAAAAGAAAGGGAAGAACATTTCTCCAAAAGTACCATCTCCTATTTTGACAGTGTTGTGACAGCCTGCTAGCTCTCAACTAGGCACAGGTGCCTGTCTAAGCTGCTTCTGTTGCCATGTGGTAAAATATTCAATGACTCACTGTGAATAACCATCGTATTTAGAGCAATAATCCAGTGACAAGACAAACACTGTTATGTTGTGTCAACCTGTTAAAGAAGACATAAAACAGTAATACAACAAACAATCCAAGGCTAGGGCTATGTGGTTATACTTGAGAGGTGGTATACTGCCAATTGGATGAGGGAGAAGAAAGGAAAATGCCTGGGAAGAGGATATTAGAAGAGAGTTAGAAGCTTGAGACACCTTTCCCAGACATTCTTAGCAAAATCATCTTCAGCGGCCTGCAAATCTGATGGGTGTTGATCCAGAATGATCAATGATAGAAAGTCAGTGAAGGCCTTGATGGTGCCTGGGAACACAGTAATGCTGACCTCCAAAGCAACTGACCCAGGGACATAAGGAGGGATGATCAGTGACAATTCAGCAAACTATTCAAGGCCAACTCTCCAGTCGTCCAGTTAATAGAATCACTCTGGAAAATACCCATTCGCTGAAGTTGAATAAGAATGACTACATTATAACTTACATTACTGCCAGCTCGTACTAGAAGCACACTTAGATGAAATCGGGGCCATTAGAATATAGTGAGTGATCTTTTTGCAATTTTTTTTCTATCTGAAACCACACATAACTTTTGAAGATGTAAATTTGTAAAACGTCATGCTTTATGTATTGCATTTTTGGCATCTACTTTAGTTTTTAAGAATGGATGTTGTCTAATTATGCAGTGCAGCTTTGGATGAGAAAATATACTAAGTGTGCATTAAATAGACAACTTTAAATAATGGCACTTGTGCTAAGAAGTGTATTTTCTGGCAAGCAACTAATTTATAATGGTCATAGATAAATGCATTAGTGTATGAAATGCTTGTCTTTATTTATTGATTTGAAGGGGCAGTATTATATTTTTGAATATGTCTTCTTTATTGGGTCTTGTTTTTATCTGTTACAGACTTAGTCATATTTTATGTTTCTTGACACTCAGAGCACTTAAATGTTGGAAAATGAAAGCAATTTTACAGTTAAAAAAAAATCAACATTTGTCTGACCCACCCATCACATTTTGAGACCAGGTAAATAGATAAGAAAATGAATACATCTGAGCCCCTTTCCCTGGCTTTATCCCCATAAGCCTTGGGTTCCTCTTAAGTGTGCATATCAGAGGTAAAGAGAATGAGATTAAATGACCAAATTTACTGCATTCTTAGTGCATAAACCACTACGCTAGATCTTTCGGAGCCAATTTAATTTTTAGCTTTATTCTTGGCTTAATGCAATGTTTTAGTTCATTGCGCTTTTTGGATGTGCAGAAGCAAAGATAATGTGTTACACTACATTCATTTAATGTTTCATCAGACTTTTTTGGTGTATCTACCTTTTGGTTATTTTAAAATGTTTCATCCTTATCACTTCAGTCATGAAATGTAGATTCATTAAATTACTGTGCTGGGGTAGCTCTGTGTGCAGCAGTCTTGTTTAAAATGTAGCACTGGTTTGCTCATCAGCATGCTGCAAAACCCTATCCGTTTGACAGATTTTTCCCCAACACCAAACCATAGGTTTCTTCTGACACAAGCCTTTAGAGCCATCAGGGTTAGCCACAAGGAGATGTGCCTTCAGGCTGAACCCAGAAATGGTTCCTGGAATTCAAACTTTTGACTGAATCCAGTAGAACCTTTCTGGCTAGCCATGAGGGAATTTGTTTGGGGCTGATCCAGAAACAGTTCTGGAATTCAAACTTTTGATGGAGTCCGGTAGAGTCTTTCTGGTTCTCAATACAAATCAAGGAGGGGTTTCTCAGTGGTCTCATCATGACAGAGTGTTTAAAATCATCATGCTGTGAAAAATGGACATAATTATTAGCTATTAATAACATTAACCATTTG